>NW_026901229.1:0-3203 GCF_033783945.1 Neopsephotus bourkii | reverse complement strand
CAGAGTCAGTAGGAACATAGCACGCACATCATCAAGCAATTCAACTAGTTTTGTTAATATTGAATAGTTCTATTGCCCTTTGAGATCGTTAGGACTGATGATAATAATAATGATAACAAGAAAACCCAACAAGGACAGAAGACTTATCATTCAAAATTTTTAGTAATCCTTACTTCTAAATTATTTTTTTTAAAACTATTTTTAACATTTTATTACTAAAACAAGTAAAAAAAAAATCCCCCTAAATACATCATTGGCAGTTTTTTTCCGTAGGGAACTGCATTTAAAATAATGGCTTTACCCAAGAGACTAACTTTGTCAGTAGTTATAAGAGTGTTTTACTAGTGACCGTTACTAAACTTGCAGTGCAGGAATGAGTAAATGTTTAACCTACATTACTCTTGCTCATACACACAGTCAATCTTTCTGTATCTATTAGCTGGCCCTGTTCATACGATATACCCTTTTGCATCTGACAATGCTCTGCACATCCCCAAGTATTACCTATAAAAAGATACTATATGAAGGGGTACATACTACTTTTTACAGTCTTATTTTTTTTATCTATTCTGTTTATTTATCTATTTCTATACATTTAGCTATTTGTTTACTTCCTTATGAAGCTTGTACTGTTCAATGAATAGAGCTTTGGCATACTCTCTCTGTTTTGTTTCAGTGTTTGGGACTGAAATGTTCTTCTGTCTGTGTTTAAATCCCACCATGTTTTAGTAAATGAAAGAAGAATTATATAAATGTACAATAAATTAATGTAAATTAAATGTTATATAACCACATAGAGGTAAATGCTAACCATTAAATTTCCTATTTCCACGTTGATTCCTTTCCTGAAAACAAATTAATAAAAATAAAGTTAAATAAGTTCAATTATTTAATTAAAATATTATTTTAAAATACTGCTCTGTATTTCAAATGTACCAGTACCACAAGCCTGGATGAACTGGAACTTTCTATTTTATATCAGTAACTCATACAAATTTGTTATGCACTTCTTCATGATAAAATGTATTTTGTTGTGAAGAGAAAAAAACAGCACAGCACGCTCAGCTAGAATTTGAAAAATCTGCTTTTTATTTAGTCTTCCTGAAACTTTTAGGCACTTTTCAAAAAATGCATTGGATTGTGACACAGTGCCACTTAATTGATTGCCCATCTTCTAAAACAGAATGTAATGCTTAAATTTTTCCTGCTTTGATGATTGATATGGTTATATTTTGATTTTTTAAAGAAGCCCTTGTAATCGTCATCCTGTATCTAAACTTTGAATAAAGGTTGATTACTTTAATCCCATTTATGCTATGTCCCTGTTGCAAATTAGAAAATTATTTTATTACAGGCAATACTGTAATGGCACCACACCAATATTTGTGTTAAAATTGTTCAAAATATCTATCTTTTATAAGAAGCATAAAAGTAAACATCTTTGATGTTGATAAATAATGATGTCTCCTTCCTTTTGGAGTCAACAACACTATCCTGCCTATTAAACTGAATGCAGAACAACCACAGTCTGAAGGTTTTCTTCTCTGGAAAGAGAATACTGTCATCATCTCACGTCAATAGTTTACATCTGAAGCAAAAGCATTAGTTAAATTCTGCTAGTTCTGGGTTGCAAACAGGTGGCTTTGGCTTGGATACAGTTTCTAATTTGTCAATTAAAATTGTTTGTAAGACTTAAGATAATTTAAAAAGGCATAGTTTGGGGGAATTCATCAAAATTAAAATGGAAGTACATTTAGCCATGGATCTCTGAAGTTTTTATTGAGATTGTCATCTGTAAAAATATCACAGTATCACAGTATGGTAGAGATTGGAAGGGACCTCAAAAGATCATCTAGTCCAATCCCCTTGCTAGAGCAGGAACACCTAGATAAGGTTACACAGGAACGTGTCCAGGCGGGTTTTGAATGTCTCCAGAGAAGGAGACTCCACAACCTCCTTGGGCAGCCTGTTCCAGTGTTCCGTCACCCTCACTGAGAAGAAGTTTCTTCTCAAGTTTAAGTGGAAAATCTTGTGTTCCAGTTTGTACCCATTGCCCTTGTCCTATCATTGTTTGCCACTGAGAAGAGCCTGGCTCCATCCTCGTGACACTCCCCCTTTATATATTTATATAAACTAATAAGGTCACCCCTCAGTCTCCTCCAAACTATAGAGACCCAGCTCCCTCAGTCTTTCCTCATAAGGGAGATGCTCCACTCCCTTAATCATCTTAGTTGCCCTGCGCTGGACTCTCTCCAGCAGGTCCCTGTCCTTCTTAAAATGAGGGGCCCAGAACTGGACACAATATTCCAGATGAGGTCTCACCAGGGCAGAGTAGAGGGGAAGGAGGACCTCTCTCGACCTACTAACCACCCCCCTTCTAATACAACCCAGGATGCCATTGGCCTTCTTGGCCACAAGGGCAGAGTGTCGGCTCATGGTCACCCTGTCGTCCACCAGGACCCCCAGGTCCCTCTCCCCTACACTGCTCTCTAACAGGTCGTTCCCCAACCTATACTGGAACCTGGGGTTGTTCCTGCCCAGATGCAGGACTCTACACTTTCCCTTGTTATATTTCATCCTCCCAGCTTAGTGTCATCAGCAAACTTGCTGATAGTACACTCAATTCCCTCATCTAAATCGTTGATGAATATATTAAATAATACTGGTCCCAGTACCGACCCTTGAGGCACTCCACTAGATACAGGCCTCCAACTAGACTCCGCCCCATAGACTACAACTCTGTGGCTTCTCTCCTTCAGCCAGTTCACAGTCCACCTCACTACCCGATAATCCAGACCACACTTCCTCAATTTAGCTGCAAGGATGCTGTGGGAGACCGTGTCAAATGCTTTGCTGAAGTCAAGGTAGACCACATCCACCGCTCTACCATCATCCATCCACCGTGTTATTTCCTCATAAAAGGCTACGAGATTGGTCAAGCATGACTTCCCCTTGGTGAAGCCATGTTGACTGCCCCTAATAACCCTCTTATCCTTGATATGCCTTAAGATGACACCAAGGATAAGGTGTTCCATTACTTTCCCAGGAATGGAGGTGAGGCTAACCGGTCTATAGTTACCCGGGTCCTCCTTCTTTCCCTTTTTGAAGACAGGAGTGACATTTGCTTTCCTCCAGTCCTCAGGCACCTCTCCCGTTTCCCAAAACTTGGTAAAGATGATGGAGAGCGGTCTAGCAATGACCTC